>NW_026262668.1:140800134-140809528 GCF_021869535.1 Mytilus californianus | reverse complement strand
CCCTAACCCTAACCCTAACCCTAACCCTAACCCTAACCCTAACCCTAACCCTAACCCTAACCCTAACCCTAACCCTAACCCTAACCCTAACCCTAACCCTAACCCTAACCCTAACCCTAACCCTAACCCTAACCCTAACCCTAACCCTAACCCTAACCCTAACCCTAACCCTAACCCTAACCCTAACCCTAACCCTAACCCTAACCCTAACCCTAACCCTAACCCTAACCCTAACCCTAACCCTAACCCTAACCCTAACCCTAACCCTAACCCTAACCCTAACCCTAACCCTAACCCTAACCCTAACCCTAACCCTAACCCTAACCCTAACCCTAACCCTAACCCTAACCCTAACCCTAACCCTAACCCTAACCCTAACCCTAACCCTAACCCTAACCCTAACCCTAACCCTAACCCTAACCCTAACCCTAACCCTAACCCTAACCCTAACCCTAACCCTAACCCTAACCCTAACCCTAACCCTAACCCTAACCCTAACCCTAACCCTAACCCTAACCCTAACCCTAACCCTAACCCTAACCCTAACCCTAACCCTAACCCTAACCCTAACCCTAACCCTAACCCTAACCCTAACCCTAACCCTAACCCTAACCCTAACCCTAACCCTAACCCTAACCCTAACCCTAACCCTAACCCTAACCCTAACCCTAACCCTAACCCTAACCCTAACCCTAACCCTAACCCTAACCCTAACCCTAACCCTAACCCTAACCCTAACCCTAACCCTAACCCTAACCCTAACCCTAACCCTAACCCTAACCCTAACCCTAACCCTAACCCTAACCCTAACCCTAACCCTAACCCTAACCCTAACCCTAACCCTAACCCTAACCCTAACCCTAACCCTAACCCTAACCCTAACCCTAACCCTAACCCTAACCCTAACCCTAACCCTAACCCTAACCCTAACCCTAACCCTAACCCTAACCCTAACCCTAACCCTAACCCTAACCCTAACCCTAACCCTAACCCTAACCCTAACCCTAACCCTAACCCTAACCCTAACCCTAACCCTAACCCTAACCCTAACCCTAACCCTAACCCTAACCCTAACCCTAACCCTAACCCTAACCCTAACCCTAACCCTAACCCTAACCCTAACCCTAACCCTAACCCTAACCCTAACCCTAACCCTAACCCTAACCCTAACCCTAACCCTAACCCTAACCCTAACCCTAACCCTAACCCTAACCCTAACCCTAACCCTAACCCTAACCCTAACCCTAACCCTAACCCTAACCCTAACCCTAACCCTAACCCTAACCCTAACCCTAACCCTAACCCTAACCCTAACCCTAACCCTAACCCTAACCCTAACCCTAACCCTAACCCTAACCCTAACCCTAACCCTAACCCTAACCCTAACCCTAACCCTAACCCTAACCCTAACCCTAACCCTAACCCTAACCCTAACCCTAACCCTAACCCTAACCCTAACCCTAACCCTAACCCTAACCCTAACCCTAACCCTAACCCTAACCCTAACCCTAACCCTAACCCTAACCCTAACCCTAACCCTAACCCTAACCCTAACCCTAACCCTAACCCTAACCCTAACCCTAACCCTAACCCTAACCCTAACCCTAACCCTAACCCTAACCCTAACCCTAACCCTAACCCTAACCCTAACCCTAACCCTAACCCTAACCCTAACCCTAACCCTAACCCTAACCCTAACCCTAACCCTAACCCTAACCCTAACCCTAACCCTAACCCTAACCCTAACCCTAACCCTAACCCTAACCCTAACCCTAACCCTAACCCTAACCCTAACCCTAACCCTAACCCTAACCCTAACCCTAACCCTAACCCTAACCCTAACCCTAACCCTAACCCTAACCCTAACCCTAACCCTAACCCTAACCCTAACCCTAACCCTAACCCTAACCCTAACCCTAACCCTAACCCTAACCCTAACCCTAACCCTAACCCTAACCCTAACCCTAACCCTAACCCTAACCCTAACCCTAACCCTAACCCTAACCCTAACCCTAACCCTAACCCTAACCCTAACCCTAACCCTAACCCTAACCCTAACCCTAACCCTAACCCTAACCCTAACCCTAACCCTAACCCTAACCCTAACCCTAACCCTAACCCTAACCCTAACCCTAACCCTAACCCTAACCCTAACCCTAACCCTAACCCTAACCCTAACCCTAACCCTAACCCTAACCCTAACCCTAACCCTAACCCTAACCCTAACCCTAACCCTAACCCTAACCCTAACCCTAACCCTAACCCTAACCCTAACCCTAACCCTAACCCTAACCCTAACCCTAACCCTAACCCTAACCCTAACCCTAACCCTAACCCTAACCCTAACCCTAACCCTAACCCTAACCCTAACCCTAACCCTAACCCTAACCCTAACCCTAACCCTAACCCTAACCCTAACCCTAACCCTAACCCTAACCCTAACCCTAACCCTAACCCTAACCCTAACCCTAACCCTAACCCTAACCCTAACCCTAACCCTAACCCTAACCCTAACCCTAACCCTAACCCTAACCCTAACCCTAACCCTAACCCTAACCCTAACCCTAACCCTAACCCTAACCCTAACCCTAACCCTAACCCTAACCCTAACCCTAACCCTAACCCTAACCCTAACCCTAACCCTAACCCTAACCCTAACCCTAACCCTAACCCTAACCCTAACCCTAACCCTAACCCTAACCCTAACCCTAACCCTAACCCTAACCCTAACCCTAACCCTAACCCTAACCCTAACCCTAACCCTAACCCTAACCCTAACCCTAACCCTAACCCTAACCCTAACCCTAACCCTAACCCTAACCCTAACCCTAACCCTAACCCTAACCCTAACCCTAACCCTAACCCTAACCCTAACCCTAACCCTAACCCTAACCCTAACCCTAACCCTAACCCTAACCCTAACCCTAACCCTAACCCTAACCCTAACCCTAACCCTAACCCTAACCCTAACCCTAACCCTAACCCTAACCCTAACCCTAACCCTAACCCTAACCCTAACCCTAACCCTAACCCTAACCCTAACCCTAACCCTAACCCTAACCCTAACCCTAACCCTAACCCTAACCCTAACCCTAACCCTAACCCTAACCCTAACCCTAACCCTAACCCTAACCCTAACCCTAACCCTAACCCTAACCCTAACCCTAACCCTAACCCTAACCCTAACCCTAACCCTAACCCTAACCCTAACCCTAACCCTAACCCTAACCCTAACCCTAACCCTAACCCTAACCCTAACCCTAACCCTAACCCTAACCCTAACCCTAACCCTAACCCTAACCCTAACCCTAACCCTAACCCTAACCCTAACCCTAACCCTAACCCTAACCCTAACCCTAACCCTAACCCTAACCCTAACCCTAACCCTAACCCTAACCCTAACCCTAACCCTAACCCTAACCCTAACCCTAACCCTAACCCTAACCCTAACCCTAACCCTAACCCTAACCCTAACCCTAACCCTAACCCTAACCCTAACCCTAACCCTAACCCTAACCCTAACCCTAACCCTAACCCTAACCCTAACCCTAACCCTAACCCTAACCCTAACCCTAACCCTAACCCTAACCCTAACCCTAACCCTAACCCTAACCCTAACCCTAACCCTAACCCTAACCCTAACCCTAACCCTAACCCTAACCCTAACCCTAACCCTAACCCTAACCCTAACCCTAACCCTAACCCTAACCCTAACCCTAACCCTAACCCTAACCCTAACCCTAACCCTAACCCTAACCCTAACCCTAACCCTAACCCTAACCCTAACCCTAACCCTAACCCTAACCCTAACCCTAACCCTAACCCTAACCCTAACCCTAACCCTAACCCTAACCCTAACCCTAACCCTAACCCTAACCCTAACCCTAACCCTAACCCTAACCCTAACCCTAACCCTAACCCTAACCCTAACCCTAACCCTAACCCTAACCCTAACCCTAACCCTAACCCTAACCCTAACCCTAACCCTAACCCTAACCCTAACCCTAACCCTAACCCTAACCCTAACCCTAACCCTAACCCTAACCCTAACCCTAACCCTAACCCTAACCCTAACCCTAACCCTAACCCTAACCCTAACCCTAACCCTAACCCTAACCCTAACCCTAACCCTAACCCTAACCCTAACCCTAACCCTAACCCTAACCCTAACCCTAACCCTAACCCTAACCCTAACCCTAACCCTAACCCTAACCCTAACCCTAACCCTAACCCTAACCCTAACCCTAACCCTAACCCTAACCCTAACCCTAACCCTAACCCTAACCCTAACCCTAACCCTAACCCTAACCCTAACCCTAACCCTAACCCTAACCCTAACCCTAACCCTAACCCTAACCCTAACCCTAACCCTAACCCTAACCCTAACCCTAACCCTAACCCTAACCCTAACCCTAACCCTAACCCTAACCCTAACCCTAACCCTAACCCTAACCCTAACCCTAACCCTAACCCTAACCCTAACCCTAACCCTAACCCTAACCCTAACCCTAACCCTAACCCTAACCCTAACCCTAACCCTAACCCTAACCCTAACCCTAACCCTAACCCTAACCCTAACCCTAACCCTAACCCTAACCCTAACCCTAACCCTAACCCTAACCCTAACCCTAACCCTAACCCTAACCCTAACCCTAACCCTAACCCTAACCCTAACCCTAACCCTAACCCTAACCCTAACCCTAACCCTAACCCTAACCCTAACCCTAACCCTAACCCTAACCCTAACCCTAACCCTAACCCTAACCCTAACCCTAACCCTAACCCTAACCCTAACCCTAACCCTAACCCTAACCCTAACCCTAACCCTAACCCTAACCCTAACCCTAACCCTAACCCTAACCCTAACCCTAACCCTAACCCTAACCCTAACCCTAACCCTAACCCTAACCCTAACCCTAACCCTAACCCTAACCCTAACCCTAACCCTAACCCTAACCCTAACCCTAACCCTAACCCTAACCCTAACCCTAACCCTAACCCTAACCCTAACCCTAACCCTAACCCTAACCCTAACCCTAACCCTAACCCTAACCCTAACCCTAACCCTAACCCTAACCCTAACCCTAACCCTAACCCTAACCCTAACCCTAACCCTAACCCTAACCCTAACCCTAACCCTAACCCTAACCCTAACCCTAACCCTAACCCTAACCCTAACCCTAACCCTAACCCTAACCCTAACCCTAACCCTAACCCTAACCCTAACCCTAACCCTAACCCTAACCCTAACCCTAACCCTAACCCTAACCCTAACCCTAACCCTAACCCTAACCCTAACCCTAACCCTAACCCTAACCCTAACCCTAACCCTAACCCTAACCCTAACCCTAACCCTAACCCTAACCCTAACCCTAACCCTAACCCTAACCCTAACCCTAACCCTAACCCTAACCCTAACCCTAACCCTAACCCTAACCCTAACCCTAACCCTAACCCTAACCCTAACCCTAACCCTAACCCTAACCCTAACCCTAACCCTAACCCTAACCCTAACCCTAACCCTAACCCTAACCCTAACCCTAACCCTAACCCTAACCCTAACCCTAACCCTAACCCTAACCCTAACCCTAACCCTAACCCTAACCCTAACCCTAACCCTAACCCTAACCCTAACCCTAACCCTAACCCTAACCCTAACCCTAACCCTAACCCTAACCCTAACCCTAACCCTAACCCTAACCCTAACCCTAACCCTAACCCTAACCCTAACCCTAACCCTAACCCTAACCCTAACCCTAACCCTAACCCTAACCCTAACCCTAACCCTAACCCTAACCCTAACCCTAACCCTAACCCTAACCCTAACCCTAACCCTAACCCTAACCCTAACCCTAACCCTAACCCTAACCCTAACCCTAACCCTAACCCTAACCCTAACCCTAACCCTAACCCTAACCCTAACCCTAACCCTAACCCTAACCCTAACCCTAACCCTAACCCTAACCCTAACCCTAACCCTAACCCTAACCCTAACCCTAACCCTAACCCTAACCCTAACCCTAACCCTAACCCTAACCCTAACCCTAACCCTAACCCTAACCCTAACCCTAACCCTAACCCTAACCCTAACCCTAACCCTAACCCTAACCCTAACCCTAACCCTAACCCTAACCCTAACCCTAACCCTAACCCTAACCCTAACCCTAACCCTAACCCTAACCCTAACCCTAACCCTAACCCTAACCCTAACCCTAACCCTAACCCTAACCCTAACCCTAACCCTAACCCTAACCCTAACCCTAACCCTAACCCTAACCCTAACCCTAACCCTAACCCTAACCCTAACCCTAACCCTAACCCTAACCCTAACCCTAACCCTAACCCTAACCCTAACCCTAACCCTAACCCTAACCCTAACCCTAACCCTAACCCTAACCCTAACCCTAACCCTAACCCTAACCCTAACCCTAACCCTAACCCTAACCCTAACCCTAACCCTAACCCTAACCCTAACCCTAACCCTAACCCTAACCCTAACCCTAACCCTAACCCTAACCCTAACCCTAACCCTAACCCTAACCCTAACCCTAACCCTAACCCTAACCCTAACCCTAACCCTAACCCTAACCCTAACCCTAACCCTAACCCTAACCCTAACCCTAACCCTAACCCTAACCCTAACCCTAACCCTAACCCTAACCCTAACCCTAACCCTAACCCTAACCCTAACCCTAACCCTAACCCTAACCCTAACCCTAACCCTAACCCTAACCCTAACCCTAACCCTAACCCTAACCCTAACCCTAACCCTAACCCTAACCCTAACCCTAACCCTAACCCTAACCCTAACCCTAACCCTAACCCTAACCCTAACCCTAACCCTAACCCTAACCCTAACCCTAACCCTAACCCTAACCCTAACCCTAACCCTAACCCTAACCCTAACCCTAACCCTAACCCTAACCCTAACCCTAACCCTAACCCTAACCCTAACCCTAACCCTAACCCTAACCCTAACCCTAACCCTAACCCTAACCCTAACCCTAACCCTAACCCTAACCCTAACCCTAACCCTAACCCTAACCCTAACCCTAACCCTAACCCTAACCCTAACCCTAACCCTAACCCTAACCCTAACCCTAACCCTAACCCTAACCCTAACCCTAACCCTAACCCTAACCCTAACCCTAACCCTAACCCTAACCCTAACCCTAACCCTAACCCTAACCCTAACCCTAACCCTAACCCTAACCCTAACCCTAACCCTAACCCTAACCCTAACCCTAACCCTAACCCTAACCCTAACCCTAACCCTAACCCTAACCCTAACCCTAACCCTAACCCTAACCCTAACCCTAACCCTAACCCTAACCCTAACCCTAACCCTAACCCTAACCCTAACCCTAACCCTAACCCTAACCCTAACCCTAACCCTAACCCTAACCCTAACCCTAACCCTAACCCTAACCCTAACCCTAACCCTAACCCTAACCCTAACCCTAACCCTAACCCTAACCCTAACCCTAACCCTAACCCTAACCCTAACCCTAACCCTAACCCTAACCCTAACCCTAACCCTAACCCTAACCCTAACCCTAACCCTAACCCTAACCCTAACCCTAACCCTAACCCTAACCCTAACCCTAACCCTAACCCTAACCCTAACCCTAACCCTAACCCTAACCCTAACCCTAACCCTAACCCTAACCCTAACCCTAACCCTAACCCTAACCCTAACCCTAACCCTAACCCTAACCCTAACCCTAACCCTAACCCTAACCCTAACCCTAACCCTAACCCTAACCCTAACCCTAACCCTAACCCTAACCCTAACCCTAACCCTAACCCTAACCCTAACCCTAACCCTAACCCTAACCCTAACCCTAACCCTAACCCTAACCCTAACCCTAACCCTAACCCTAACCCTAACCCTAACCCTAACCCTAACCCTAACCCTAACCCTAACCCTAACCCTAACCCTAACCCTAACCCTAACCCTAACCCTAACCCTAACCCTAACCCTAACCCTAACCCTAACCCTAACCCTAACCCTAACCCTAACCCTAACCCTAACCCTAACCCTAACCCTAACCCTAACCCTAACCCTAACCCTAACCCTAACCCTAACCCTAACCCTAACCCTAACCCTAACCCTAACCCTAACCCTAACCCTAACCCTAACCCTAACCCTAACCCTAACCCTAACCCTAACCCTAACCCTAACCCTAACCCTAACCCTAACCCTAACCCTAACCCTAACCCTAACCCTAACCCTAACCCTAACCCTAACCCTAACCCTAACCCTAACCCTAACCCTAACCCTAACCCTAACCCTAACCCTAACCCTAACCCTAACCCTAACCCTAACCCTAACCCTAACCCTAACCCTAACCCTAACCCTAACCCTAACCCTAACCCTAACCCTAACCCTAACCCTAACCCTAACCCTAACCCTAACCCTAACCCTAACCCTAACCCTAACCCTAACCCTAACCCTAACCCTAACCCTAACCCTAACCCTAACCCTAACCCTAACCCTAACCCTAACCCTAACCCTAACCCTAACCCTAACCCTAACCCTAACCCTAACCCTAACCCTAACCCTAACCCTAACCCTAACCCTAACCCTAACCCTAACCCTAACCCTAACCCTAACCCTAACCCTAACCCTAACCCTAACCCTAACCCTAACCCTAACCCTAACCCTAACCCTAACCCTAACCCTAACCCTAACCCTAACCCTAACCCTAACCCTAACCCTAACCCTAACCCTAACCCTAACCCTAACCCTAACCCTAACCCTAACCCTAACCCTAACCCTAACCCTAACCCTAACCCTAACCCTAACCCTAACCCTAACCCTAACCCTAACCCTAACCCTAACCCTAACCCTAACCCTAACCCTAACCCTAACCCTAACCCTAACCCTAACCCTAACCCTAACCCTAACCCTAACCCTAACCCTAACCCTAACCCTAACCCTAACCCTAACCCTAACCCTAACCCTAACCCTAACCCTAACCCTAACCCTAACCCTAACCCTAACCCTAACCCTAACCCTAACCCTAACCCTAACCCTAACCCTAACCCTAACCCTAACCCTAACCCTAACCCTAACCCTAACCCTAACCCTAACCCTAACCCTAACCCTAACCCTAACCCTAACCCTAACCCTAACCCTAACCCTAACCCTAACCCTAACCCTAACCCTAACCCTAACCCTAACCCTAACCCTAACCCTAACCCTAACCCTAACCCTAACCCTAACCCTAACCCTAACCCTAACCCTAACCCTAACCCTAACCCTAACCCTAACCCTAACCCTAACCCTAACCCTAACCCTAACCCTAACCCTAACCCTAACCCTAACCCTAACCCTAACCCTAACCCTAACCCTAACCCTAAAAAGGGTAAATATTGGCCCAAGATATTG
>NW_026262668.1:140795134-140797634 GCF_021869535.1 Mytilus californianus | reverse complement strand
TCAGTAACCGTACACTTATAAATCTCTCAATTGTTGTCAAAGTATGCATTCTTATAGTTGTCGACAAATGTTTTAGTAACCGTAGACTCCTAACCTGTGTAAAACTATCAATCCTCAGGTACTGAAAGGATAAAATGTTAATGCCGGTAAGTAATAACCAAGAAAATGGTCAATATTGGCACCCTATATTGCTGAATGCAACAAATATAGCACTTCAAAACATTTATTCTTTCACTTTAATGTCTGACAATCCATTTGAATGTATCAAATGGCCTCTATTACCTGGCCAGTACAAGAATATTAGGACAAAGATGAAATAGTGTCGCTTTTAATTGTTTCGCGACATAAATATTAGTAACCGTACACTTATAAATCTCTCAATTTGTGTCAAACCATTCATTCTGAGATTCAAATAATGATGCCGGACCAGAAAAATCAGGAAGAAGGGAAGATATTGGCACCTTTTGTTTATACCGACAACAAATTTTGTTATTTAAACTTGTTTTCATTCCCATTTAATGTCAAACAACCCATCAGGATGTATTTAAAAGTGCTCAATTATAAGGCCAGTACCAGAATATCATTCAAAAGAAGAAATATTGGCTCTTTTTATTCTTTTTATTATTTTGTCGACAAAAGTTTTAGTATAACCGTAGACTTACGAAGCGCTTAATTTTTGACAAAATTTTCATCGCGAGGTACATAAAGAATAAAATTATTATGCCGGTAGAGAATATTCAAGGAAAAGGGTAAATATTGGCCCAAGATATTGATGAATACAACAAATATAGCAGCTTGACACTTAAACTCCTTCATGAAAGGCTATCATTTCTTAACATTTAGGGAAAGTTGTACCACAGTTTCTGACACGTTTTCTTCGGCGACCTATAACTTTTGAATGCCCCGATACATTTTCAATATCAAGACATCAAAATGTGCGCAATTGAATTCCCTTTCCAAAACGCTAAACAGTTTAAAAATCGGACGGTCAACAACAGAGATACGATTTTTTCAAAGTTTGCCTATAAGCCTTAACAGATTATCTCCCCTGAATTTCAATATGCAAATTTTGGCATACCTTCTTCAGGAAATTGTTACAAAAAGACTACTATATATACAACTAAGTATGTATTACTGTAGGGGGAACCTTGAATCCAAAACATATCGGCGCATGCGCACTTGAAAGGGTTAGGGTTAGAAAAAAAGATCCGGCTAACCCAAACCCTAACCCAGGTTAGGGTTAACCCTGATTTGGGTTAGGGTTAACCCTAACCCTCATATATTCATACGCCAGCCATATCACAACCATTAATTGTCAGCCTACACCCCAGGTGCCCCCCTCTATATGATACCTAACCCTAACCCTAACCCTAACCCTAACCCTAACCCTAACCCTAACCCTAACCCTAACCCTAACCCTAACCCTAAACCCTAACCCTAACCCTAACCCTAACCCTAACCCTAACCCTAACCCTAACCCTAACCCTAACCCTAACCCTAACCCTAACCCTAACCCTAACCCTAACCCTAACCCTAAACCCTAACCCTAACCCTAACCCTAACCCTAACCCTAACCCTAACCCTAACCCTAACCCTAACCCTAACCCTAACCCTAACCTAACCCTAACCCTAACCCTAACCCTAACCCTAACCCTAACCCTAACCCTAACCCTAACCCTAACCCTAACCCTAACCCTAACCCTAAGCCAGCCATATCACAACCATTAATTGTCAGCCTACACCCCAGGTGCCCCCCTCTATATGATACCTAACCCTAACCCTAACCCTAACCCTAACCCTAACCCTAACCCTAACCCTAACCCTAACCCTAACCCTAACCCTAACCCTAACCCTAACCCTAACCCTAACCCTAACCCTAACCCTAACCCTAACCCTAACCCTAACCCTAACCCTAACCCTAACCCTAACCCTAACCCTAACCCTAACCCTAACCCTAACCCTAACCCTAACCCTAACCCTAACCCTAACCCTAACCCTAACCCTAACCCTAACCCTAACCCTAACCCTAACCCTAACCCTAACCCTAACCCTAACCCTAACCCTAACCCTAACCCTAACCCTAACCCTAACCCTAACCCTAACCCTAACCCTAACCCTAACCCTAACCCTAACCCTAACCCTAAACCCTAACCCTAACCCTAACCCTAACCCTAACCCTAACCCTAACCCTAACCCTAACCCTAACCTAACCCTAACCCTAACCCTAACCTAACCCTAACCCTAACCCTAACCCTAACCCTAACCCTAACCCTAACCCTAACCCTAACCCTAACCCTAACCCTAACCCTAACCCTAACCCTAACCCTAACCCTAACCCTAACCCTAACCCTAACCCTAACCCTAACCCTAACCCTAACCCTAACCCTAACCCTAACCCTAACCCTAACCCTAACCCTAACCCTAACCCTAACCCTAACCCTAACCCTAACCCTAACCCTAACCCTAACCCTAACCCTAACCCTAACCCTAACCCTAACCC
>NW_026262668.1:140782634-140787634 GCF_021869535.1 Mytilus californianus | reverse complement strand
AACCCTAACCCTAACCCTAACCCTAACCCTAACCCTAACCCTAACCCTAACCCTAACCCTAACCCTAACCCTAACCCTAACCCTAACCCTAACCCTAACCCTAACCCTAAACCCTAAACCCTAACCCTAACCCTAACCCTAACCCTAACCCTAACCCTAACCCTAACCCTAACCCTAACCCTAACCCTAACCCTAACCCTAACCCTAACCCTAACCCTAACCCTAACCCTAACCCTAACCCTAACCCTAACCCTAACCCTAACCCTAACCTAACCCTAACCCTAACCCTAACCTAACCCTATAAACCCTAACCCTAACCCTAACCCTAACCCTAACCCTAACCCTAACCCTAACCCTAACCCTAACCCTAAACCCTAACCCTAACCCTAACCCTAACCCTAACCCTAACCCTAACCCTAACCCTAACCCTAAACCCTAACCCTAACCCTAACCCTAACCCTAACCCTAACCCTAACCCTAACCCTAACCCTAACCCTAACCCTAACCCTAACCCTAACCCTAACCCTAACCCTAACCCTAACCCTAACCCTAACCCTAACCCTAACCCTAACCCTAACCCTAACCCTAACCCTAACCCTAACCCTAACCCTAACCCTAACCCTAACCCTAACCCTAACCCTAACCCTAACCCTAACCCTAACCCTAACCCTAACCCTAACCCTAACCCTAACCCTAACCCTAACCCTAAGAAAATGGTCAATATTGGCACCCTATATTGCTGAATGCAACAAATATAGCACTTCAAAACATTTATTCTTTCACTTTTATGTCTGACAATCCATTTGAATGTATCAAATGTCCTCTATTACCAGGCCGGTACAAGAATATTATAACAAAGATGAAATAGTGTCGCTTTTAATTGTTTCGCGACATAAATATTAGTAACCGTACACTTATAAATCTCTCAATTTGTGTCAAACCATTCATTCTTAGATTCAAATAATGATGCCGGACCAGAAAAATCAGGAAGAAGGGAAGATATTGGCACCTTTTGTTGATACCGACAACAAATTTTGTTATTTAAACTTGTTTTCATTCCCATTTAATGTCAAACAACCCATCAGGATGTATTTAAAAGTGCTCAATTATAAGGCCAGTACCAGAATATCATTCAAAAGAAGAAATATTGGCTCTTTTTATTCTTGTCGACAAAAGTTTTAGTATAACCGTAGACTTAGGAAGCGCTTAATTTTTGAAAAAAATTTCATCGCGAGGTACATAAAGAATAAAATTATTATGCCGGTAGAGAATATTCAAGGAAAAGGGTAAATATTGGCCCAAGATATTGATGAATACAACAAATATAGCAGCTTGACACTTAAACTCCTTCATGAAAGGCTATCATTTCTTAACATTTAGGTGGAGCACATTGGATCTTTGTACCACAGTTTCTGACACGTTTTCTTCGGCGACCTCTTACTTTTGAATGCCCCGATACATTTTCAATATCAAGACACCAAAATGTGCGCAATTGACTGCCCATTATAAAACGTTAAACATTTTGGAAATCGAACGGTAAACAACGGAGCTATGATTTTTCAAAGTTTGCCATGTACACTTCCGTGTTCCATACTACGTCTAATATGTAAACAAATACCCATGTGTTCTTTATCGACCTATAACTTTTGAATGCCTGAACTGATCTTCCAAACCTAGACTGCACAATTTGCCCAATTGAATGTCCTTTCCAAAACGTTAAACATTTTGTAAATCAAACGGTTAAAAACGGAGCTATGATTTTTTCAAAGTTTGCCATATAGCCTCCCGTATTCCTTACTACGTCTGATATGTAAACAAATACCCAAGTCTTCTTTAACGGCTATACACATTTTATTTTCACTATCAAGTCAGCACAATTTTCGCAGTTAAATGTCCTTTCCAAAACACTAAACAGTTTATACATCGGACCGCAAACAACGGAGCTACGATTTTTCAAACTTTGCCTATATTCCTAATTGGATTATCTTCCCTGAATTCAAATTTTGTGTCAACTTGTTTGAGGAAATTATTACACAAAGCCTACTATATAAAGCACTCAGTACACATATGCTAATGGGGGGAACCCTTGTATCCAAGGCATGTCGCGCATGCGCACTCAGACTTTGAAAAAGGTCAATGTTGACACCCTATATTGATGAGTACAACACATATATAGCATTTGAAACTTAAAATCCTTCACTCTAATGTCTAACAATCAATTTTGAAGTACAAAAAGTACTCAATTACCAAGCCGGTACAAGAATATCAATAAAAAGAAAGAAATATTGTCGCCTTTTATTGTTATCGACACAAAAAAAGTAACCGTAGACTTATACAGTGTCAAATTATCCATCCTAATGATGAAATGTTTATACCGGCACAAAAGTATTATCAAAAAGAAAGAAATATTGTCGCCTTTTATTGTTATCGACACAAATATAAGTAACCGTAGACTTATACAGTGTCAAATTATCCATCAAAAGAATAAAATGTTCATGCTGGCACACAAGTATCATCAAAAAGGATAGATATTGGCACCATTTATAGATGCAGACAACAAATACAAATCCTCCTAAACTCATAAATATCATACAACATATAAAATATTGTCACTTTTAGTTTGTATTGACATAAATATCAGTAACCGTACACATATAAATCTCTCAATTGTTGTCAAATTATGCATTCTTATAGTTGTCGACAAATGTTTTATTAACCGTAGACTCCAAACCTGTGTAAAACTATCAATCCTCAGGTACCGAAAGGATAAAATGTTAATGCCGGTAAGTAATAACCAAGAAAATGGTCAATATTGGCACCCTATATTGCTGAATGCAACAAATATAGCACTTCAAAACATTTATTCTTTCACTTTTATGTCTGACAATCCATTTGAATGTATCAAATGGCCTCTATTACCTGGCCAGTACAATAATAATAGAACAAAGATGAAATAGTGTCGCTTTTAATTGTTTCGCGACATAAATATTAGTAACCGTACACTTATAAATCTCTCAATGTGTGTCAAACCATTCATTCTGAGATTCAAATAATGATGCCGGACCAGAAAAATCAGGAAGAAGGAAAGATATTGGCACCTTTTGTTGATACCGACAACAAATTTTGTTATTTAAACTTGTTTTCATTCCCATTTAATGTCAAACAACCCATCAGGATGTATTTAAAAGTGCTCAATTATAAGGCCAGTACCAGAATATCATTCAAAAGAAGAAATATTGGCTCTTTTTATTCTTGTCGACAAAAGTTTTAGTATAACCGTAGACTTACGAAGCGCTTAATTTTTGACAAAATTTTCATCGCGAGGTACATAAAGAATAAAATTATTATGCCGGTAGAGAATATTCAAGGAAAAGGGTAAATATTGGCCCAAGATATTGATGAATACAACAAATATAGCAGCTTGACACTTAAACTCCTTCATGAAAGGCTATCATTTCTTAACATTTAGGTGGAGCACATTGGATCTTTGTACCACAGTTTCTGACACGTTTTCTTCGGCGACCTATAACTTTTGAATGCCCCGATACATTTTCAATATCAAGACACCAAAATGTGCGCAATTGAATTCCCTTTCCAAAACGCTAAACAGTTTAAAAATCGGACGGTCAACAACAGAGATACGATTTTTTCAAAGTTTGCCTATAAGCCTTATCAGATTATCTCCCCTGAATTTCAATATGCAAATTTTGGCATACCTTCTTCAGGAAATTGTTACAAAAAGACTACTATATATACAACTAAGTATGTATTACTATAGGGGGACCCTTGAATCCAAAACATATCGGCGCATGCGCACTTGAAAGGGTTAGGGTTAGAAAAAAAGATCCGGCTAACCCAAACCCTAACCCTAACCCTAATTTGGGTTAGGGTTAACCCTAACCCTCATATATTCATACGACAGCCATATCACAACCCTTAATAGTCAGCCTACACCCCAGGTGCCCCCCTCTATATGATACCTAACCCTAACCCTAACCCTAACCCTAACCCTAACCCTAACCCTAACCCTAACCCTAACCCTAACCCTAACCCTAACCCTAACCCTAACCCTAACCTAACCTAACCCTAACCCTAACCCTAACCCTAACCCTAACCCTAACCCTAACCCTAACCCTAACCCTAACCCTAACCCTAACCCTAACCCTAACCCTAACCCTAACCCTAACCCTAACCCTAACCCTAACCCTAAACCCTAACCCTAACCCTAACCCTAACCCTAACCCTAACCCTAACCCTAACCCTAACCCTAACCCTAACCCTAACCCTAACCCTAACCCTAACCCTAACCCTAACCCTAACCCTAACCCTAACCCTAACCCTAACCCTAACCCTAACCCTAACCCTAACCCTAACCTAACCCTAACCCTAACCCTAACCCTAACCCTAACCCTAACCCTAACCCTAACCTAACCCTAACCCTAACCCTAACCCTAACCCTAACCCTAACCCTAACCCTAACCCTAACCCTAACCCTAACCCTAACCCTAACCCTAACCCTAACCCTAACCCTAACCCTAACCCTAACCCTAACCCTAACCCTAACCCTAACCCTAACCCTAACCCTAACCCTAACCCTAACCCTAACCCTAACCCTAACCCTAACCCTAACCCTAACCCTAACCCTAACCCTAACCCTAACCCTAACCCTAACCCTAACCCTAACCCTAACCCTAACCCTAACCCTAACCCTAACCCTAACCCTAACCCTAACCCTAACCCTAACCCTAACCCTAACCCTAACCCTAACCCTAACCCTAACCCTAACCCTAACCCTAACCCTAACCCTAACCCAAACCCTAACCCTAACCCTAACCCTAACCCTAACCCTAACCCTAACCCTAACCCTAACCCTAACCCTAACCCTAACCCTAACCCTAACCCTAACCCTAACCTCTAACCCTAACCCTAACCCTAACCCTAACCCTAACCCTAACCCTAACCCTAACCCTAACCCTAACCCTAACCCTAACCCTAACCCT
>NW_026262668.1:140765134-140777634 GCF_021869535.1 Mytilus californianus | reverse complement strand
TGACTCTAACCCTAACCCTAACACTAACCCTAACCCTGACCCTAACCCTGACCCTAACCCTAACACTAACCCTTACCCTAACCCTAACCCTAACCCAAACCCTGACCCTAACCCTGACCCAAACCCAAACCCAAACCCTAACCCTCTCAATGGTAACTTGCATACAGACTTTGAACGTTAATAACTTTGGCATTTCTCAACCGATTTGAAAGATCTTTGGCGTTTTGGAAAGCCCAGACAGGCTGCTATTTGATCAGTTTATTGTTTTGTCGTTCATATTAAAGCCTTTCTTTTCCTATCAACCTGTAACATTGCAATATGGTCATTTTCTGAGGCTCGTATCTTTGCCATTTCTCAAGCAATCGGAAAAACATATAAGTAAATAAGACTCGTTTTTTCAAGTTCTTTCAGGATAACCTCAGGTCGGAGACTTCATTCCTGTAAACAAAAAGTTGAGTTCAAAAATCTGCCAAATTCTTTGAAAGATTTGCAATTTTTTCACAAGAACAACGAAATCTCCGTCATTTTACTACCTTAAAGCTGGAACTTTTTGGTATACATAAGCTGACAAAATGCGCCAGCTATTGGTGTATATAAGACGTGTATATCTAGCGGGGTTATTGCGTATCAACATGAAACGTGTTTGAACAAAATCGATGAAAGACGAAATACGCCGGCTATTTCGCACGGTCCAAAAGCGTTTTTCATGGTTTCTCATTCTCAGAATTAGGTGTGTGAAATTTAAAGTGTGTGGTCCACTTGCAAAGAGGAAATCAATATAGTTAAAAAAAAAAAAAAAAAAAAAAAAAAAATAAACAAATAAAAATTTTAACTATAATTTAACTCTAACACTACAGCATTTATCAAAACAGTTAAAAAAAAAAAAAAAAAAAAAAAAAAAATAAAATAATAAATATAATTTAACTCAAACAGTCCAGCATGAGGCATAAAAGTACTCATTTATCAGAGCAGTACTTAAATATCATATAAAAGGAGAAATATTGGCACTTTCTATATCTGTCGACAAAGTTTTTAGTCTCCATACACTGAAAACTATAAACCAAAAAGAATAAAATATGATGCCGGTATGGAATAACCATGAAAAAAGGTCAATGTTGACACCCTATATTGATGAGTACAACACATATTGCAATTTGAAACTTAAAATCCTTCACTCTAATGTCTAACAATCAGTCTTGAGGTACAAAAAGTACTCAATTACCAAGCCGGTACAAGAATATCAATAAAAAGAAAGAAATATTGTCGCCTTTTATTGTTATCGACACAAATAAAAGTAACCGTAGACTTATACAGTGTCAAATTATCCATCCTAAGAATGAAATGTTTATACCGGCACAGAAGTATCATCAAAAAGAAAGAAATAGTGTCGCCTTTTATTGTTATCGACACAAATAAAAGTAACCGTAGACTTATACAGTGTCAAATTATCCATCCTAAGAATGAAATGTTTATACCGGCACAGAAGTATCATCAAAAAGAAAGAAATAGTGTCGCCTTTTATTGTTATCGACACAAATATAAGTAACCGTAGACTTATACAGTGTCAAATTATCCATCAAAAGAATAAAATGTTTATACCGGCACAGAAGTATCATCAAAAAGAAAGAAATAGTGTCGCCTTTTATTGTTATCGACACAAATATAAGTAACCGTAGACTTATACAGTGTCAAATTATCCATCAAAAGAATAAAATGTTCATGCTGGCACACAAGTATCATCAAAAAGGATAGATATTGGCACCATGTATAGATGCAGACAACAAAATACAGCAACCTGAAACATTCATTTCTTCACTTTTGTGTCTGAGAATCCATCTAAACTCATAAATATCATACAACATATGAAATATTGTCACTTTTAGTTGGTATTGACATAAATATCAGTAACCGTACACTTATAAATCTCTCAATTGTTGTCAAATTATGCATTCTTATAGTTGTCGACAAATGTTTTAGTAACCGTAGACTCCTAACCTGTGTAAAACTATCAATCCTCAGGTACCGAAAGGATAAAATGTTAATGCCGGTAAGTAATAACCAAGAAAATGGTCAATATTGGCACCCTATATTGCTGAATGCAACAAATATAGCACTTCAAAACATTTATTCTGTCACTTTAATGTCTGACAATCCATTTGAATGTATCAAATGGCCTCTATTACCTGGCCAGTACAAGAATATTAGGACAAAGATGAAATAGTGTCGCTTTTAATTGTTTCGCGACATAAATATTAGTAACCGTACACTTATAAATCTCTCAATTTGTGTCAAACCATTCATTCTGAGATTCAAATAATGATGCCGGACCAGAAAAATCAGGAAGAAGGGAAGATATTGGCACCTTTTGTTTATACCGACAACAAATTTTGTTATTTAAACTTGTTTTCATTCCCATTTAATGTCAAACAACCCATCAGGATGTATTTAAAAGTGCTCAATTATAAGGCCAGTACCAGAATATCATTCAAAAGAAGAAATATTGGCTCTTTTTATTCTTGTCGACAAAAGTTTTAGTATAACCGTAGACTTACGAAGCGCTTAATTTTTGACAAAATTTTCATCGCGAGGTACATAAAGAATAAAATTATTATGCCGGTAGAGAATATTCAAGGAAAAGGGTAAATATTGGCCCAAGATATTGATGAATACAACAAATATAGCAGCTTGACACTTAAACTCCTTCATGAAAGGCTATCATTTCTTAACATTTAGGGAAAGTTGTACCACAGTTTCTGACACGTTTTCTTCGGCGACCTATAACTTTTGAATGCCCCGATACATTTTCAATATCAAGACATCAAAATGTGCGCAATTGAATTCCCTTTCCAAAACGCCAAACAGTTTAAAAATCGGACGGTCAACAACAGAGATACGATTTTTTCAAAGTTTGCCTATAAGCCTTAACAGATTATCTCCCCTGAATTTCAATATGCAAATTTTGGCATACCTTCTTCAGGAAATTGTTACAAAAAGACTACTATATATACAACTAAGTATGTATTACTGTTGGGGGACCCTTGAATCCAAAACATATCGGCGCATGCGCACTTGAAAGGGTTAGGGTTAGAAAAAAAGATCCGGCTAACCCAAACCCTAACCCAGGTTAGGGTTAACCCTAATTTGGGTTAGGGTTAACCCTAACCCTCATATATTCATACGCCAGCCATATCACAACCATTAATTGTCAGCCTACACCCCAGGTGCCCCCCTCTATATGATACCTAACCCTGACTCTAACCCTAACCCTAACACTAACCCTAACCCTGACCCTAACCCTGACCCTAACCCTAACACTAACCCTTACCCTAACCCTAACCCTAACCCAAACCCTGACCCTAACCCTGACCCAAACCCAAACCCAAACCCTAACCCTCTCAATGGTAACTTGCATACAGACTTTGAACGTTAATAACTTTGGCATTTCTCAACCGATTTGAAAGATCTTTGGCGTTTTGGAAAGCCCAGACAGGCTGCTATTTGATCAGTTTATTGTTTTGTCGTTCATATTAAAGCCTTTCTTTTCCTATCAACCTGTAACATTGCAATATGGTCATTTTCTGAGGCTCGTATCTTTGCCATTTCTCAAGCAATCGGAAAAACATATAAGTAAATAAGACTCGTTTTTTCAAGTTCTTTCAGGATAACCTCAGGTCGGAGACTTCATTCCTGTAAACAAAAAGTTGAGTTCAAAAATCTGCCAAATTCTTTGAAAGATTTGCAATTTTTTCACAAGAACAACGAAATCTCCGTCATTTTACTACCTTAAAGCTGGAACTTTTTGGTATACATAAGCTGACAAAATGCGCCAGCTATTGGTGTATATAAGACGTGTATATCTAGCGGGGTTATTGCGTATCAACATGAAACGTGTTTGAACAAAATCGATGAAAGACGAAATACGCCGGCTATTTCGCACGGTCCAAAAGCGTTTTTCATGGTTTCTCATTCTCAGAATTAGGTGTGTGAAATTTAAAGTGTGTGGTCCACTTGCAAAGAGGAAATCAATATAGTTAAAAAAAAAAAAAAAAAAAAAAAAAAAAATAAACAAATAAAAATTTTAACTATAATTTAACTCTAACACTACAGCATTTATCAAAACAGTTAAAAAAAAAAAAAAAAAAAAAAAAAAAATAAAATAATAAATATAATTTAACTCAAACAGTCCAGCATGAGGCATAAAAGTACTCATTTATCAGAGCAGTACTTAAATATCATATAAAAGGAGAAATATTGGCACTTTCTATATCTGTCGACAAAGTTTTTAGTCTCCATACACTGAAAACTATAAACCAAAAAGAATAAAATATGATGCCGGTATGGAATAACCATGAAAAAAGGTCAATGTTGACACCCTATATTGATGAGTACAACACATATTGCAATTTGAAACTTAAAATCCTTCACTCTAATGTCTAACAATCAGTCTTGAGGTACAAAAAGTACTCAATTACCAAGCCGGTACAAGAATATCAATAAAAAGAAAGAAATATTGTCGCCTTTTATTGTTATCGACACAAATAAAAGTAACCGTAGACTTATACAGTGTCAAATTATCCATCCTAAGAATGAAATGTTTATACCGGCACAGAAGTATCATCAAAAAGAAAGAAATAGTGTCGCCTTTTATTGTTATCGACACAAATAAAAGTAACCGTAGACTTATACAGTGTCAAATTATCCATCCTAAGAATGAAATGTTTATACCGGCACAGAAGTATCATCAAAAAGAAAGAAATAGTGTCGCCTTTTATTGTTATCGACACAAATATAAGTAACCGTAGACTTATACAGTGTCAAATTATCCATCAAAAGAATAAAATGTTTATACCGGCACAGAAGTATCATCAAAAAGAAAGAAATAGTGTCGCCTTTTATTGTTATCGACACAAATATAAGTAACCGTAGACTTATACAGTGTCAAATTATCCATCAAAAGAATAAAATGTTCATGCTGGCACACAAGTATCATCAAAAAGGATAGATATTGGCACCATGTATAGATGCAGACAACAAAATACAGCAACCTGAAACATTCATTTCTTCACTTTTGTGTCTGAGAATCCATCTAAACTCATAAATATCATACAACATATGAAATATTGTCACTTTTAGTTGGTATTGACATAAATATCAGTAACCGTACACTTATAAATCTCTCAATTGTTGTCAAATTATGCATTCTTATAGTTGTCGACAAATGTTTTAGTAACCGTAGACTCCTAACCTGTGTAAAACTATCAATCCTCAGGTACCGAAAGGATAAAATGTTAAT
This sequence comes from Mytilus californianus, assembly GCF_021869535.1. Taxonomy (NCBI): domain Eukaryota; kingdom Metazoa; phylum Mollusca; class Bivalvia; order Mytilida; family Mytilidae; genus Mytilus; species Mytilus californianus. The sequence continues at coordinate 140,772,341 of NW_026262668.1, read as the reverse complement.
GCCGGTAAGTAATAACCAAGAAAATGGTCAATATTGGCACCCTATATTGCTGAATGCAACAAATATAGCACTTCAAAACATTTATTCTGTCACTTTAATGTCTGACAATCCATTTGAATGTATCAAATGGCCTCTATTACCTGGCCAGTACAAGAATATTAGGACAAAGATGAAATAGTGTCGCTTTTAATTGTTTCGCGACATAAATATTAGTAACCGTACACTTATAAATCTCTCAATTTGTGTCAAACCATTCATTCTGAGATTCAAATAATGATGCCGGACCAGAAAAATCAGGAAGAAGGGAAGATATTGGCACCTTTTGTTTATACCGACAACAAATTTTGTTATTTAAACTTGTTTTCATTCCCATTTAATGTCAAACAACCCATCAGGATGTATTTAAAAGTGCTCAATTATAAGGCCAGTACCAGAATATCATTCAAAAGAAGAAATATTGGCTCTTTTTATTCTTGTCGACAAAAGTTTTAGTATAACCGTAGACTTACGAAGCGCTTAATTTTTGACAAAATTTTCATCGCGAGGTACATAAAGAATAAAATTATTATGCCGGTAGAGAATATTCAAGGAAAAGGGTAAATATTGGCCCAAGATATTGATGAATACAACAAATATAGCAGCTTGACACTTAAACTCCTTCATGAAAGGCTATCATTTCTTAACATTTAGGGAAAGTTGTACCACAGTTTCTGACACGTTTTCTTCGGCGACCTATAACTTTTGAATGCCCCGATACATTTTCAATATCAAGACATCAAAATGTGCGCAATTGAATTCCCTTTCCAAAACGCCAAACAGTTTAAAAATCGGACGGTCAACAACAGAGATACGATTTTTTCAAAGTTTGCCTATAAGCCTTAACAGATTATCTCCCCTGAATTTCAATATGCAAATTTTGGCATACCTTCTTCAGGAAATTGTTACAAAAAGACTACTATATATACAACTAAGTATGTATTACTGTTGGGGGACCCTTGAATCCAAAACATATCGGCGCATGCGCACTTGAAAGGGTTAGGGTTAGAAAAAAAGATCCGGCTAACCCAAACCCTAACCCAGGTTAGGGTTAACCCTAATTTGGGTTAGGGTTAACCCTAACCCTCATATATTCATACGCCAGCCATATCACAACCATTAATTGTCAGCCTACACCCCAGGTGCCCCCCTCTATATGATACCTAACCCTGACTCTAACCCTAACCCTAACACTAACCCTAACCCTGACCCTAACCCTGACCCTAACCCTAACACTAACCCTTACCCTAACCCTAACCCTAACCCAAACCCTGACCCTAACCCTGACCCAAACCCAAACCCAAACCCTAACCCTCTCAATGGTAACTTGCATACAGACTTTGAACGTTAATAACTTTGGCATTTCTCAACCGATTTGAAAGATCTTTGGCGTTTTGGAAAGCCCAGACAGGCTGCTATTTGATCAGTTTATTGTTTTGTCGTTCATATTAAAGCCTTTCTTTTCCTATCAACCTGTAACATTGCAATATGGTCATTTTCTGAGGCTCGTATCTTTGCCATTTCTCAAGCAATCGGAAAAACATATAAGTAAATAAGACTCGTTTTTTCAAGTTCTTTCAGGATAACCTCAGGTCGGAGACTTCATTCCTGTAAACAAAAAGTTGAGTTCAAAAATCTGCCAAATTCTTTGAAAGATTTGCAATTTTTTCACAAGAACAACGAAATCTCCGTCATTTTACTACCTTAAAGCTGGAACTTTTTGGTATACATAAGCTGACAAAATGCGCCAGCTATTGGTGTATATAAGACGTGTATATCTAGCGGGGTTATTGCGTATCAACATGAAACGTGTTTGAACAAAATCGATGAAAGACGAAATACGCCGGCTATTTCGCACGGTCCAAAAGCGTTTTTCATGGTTTCTCATTCTCAGAATTAGGTGTGTGAAATTTAAAGTGTGTGGTCCACTTGCAAAGAGGAAATCAATATAGTTAAAAAAAAAAAAAAAAAAAAAAAAAAAAATAAACAAATAAAAATTTTAACTATAATTTAACTCTAACACTACAGCATTTATCAAAACAGTTAAAAAAAAAAAAAAAAAAAAAAAAAAAAATAAAATAATAAATATAATTTAACTCAAACAGTCCAGCATGAGGCATAAAAGTACTCATTTATCAGAGCAGTACTTAAATATCATATAAAAGGAGAAATATTGGCACTTTCTATATCTGTCGACAAAGTTTTTAGTCTCCATACACTGAAAACTATAAACCAAAAAGAATAAAATATGATGCCGGTATGGAATAACCATGAAAAAAGGTCAATGTTGACACCCTATATTGATGAGTACAACACATATTGCAATTTGAAACTTAAAATCCTTCACTCTAATGTCTAACAATCAGTCTTGAGGTACAAAAAGTACTCAATTACCAAGCCGGTACAAGAATATCAATAAAAAGAAAGAAATATTGTCGCCTTTTATTGTTATCGACACAAATAAAAGTAACCGTAGACTTATACAGTGTCAAATTATCCATCCTAAGAATGAAATGTTTATACCGGCACAGAAGTATCATCAAAAAGAAAGAAATAGTGTCGCCTTTTATTGTTATCGACACAAATAAAAGTAACCGTAGACTTATACAGTGTCAAATTATCCATCCTAAGAATGAAATGTTTATACCGGCACAGAAGTATCATCAAAAAGAAAGAAATAGTGTCGCCTTTTATTGTTATCGACACAAATATAAGTAACCGTAGACTTATACAGTGTCAAATTATCCATCAAAAGAATAAAATGTTTATACCGGCACAGAAGTATCATCAAAAAGAAAGAAATAGTGTCGCCTTTTATTGTTATCGACACAAATATAAGTAACCGTAGACTTATACAGTGTCAAATTATCCATCAAAAGAATAAAATGTTCATGCTGGCACACAAGTATCATCAAAAAGGATAGATATTGGCACCATGTATAGATGCAGACAACAAAATACAGCAACCTGAAACATTCATTTCTTCACTTTTGTGTCTGAGAATCCATCTAAACTCATAAATATCATACAACATATGAAATATTGTCACTTTTAGTTGGTATTGACATAAATATCAGTAACCGTACACTTATAAATCTCTCAATTGTTGTCAAATTATGCATTCTTATAGTTGTCGACAAATGTTTTAGTAACCGTAGACTCCTAACCTGTGTAAAACTATCAATCCTCAGGTACCGAAAGGATAAAATGTTAATGCCGGTAAGTAATAACCAAGAAAATGGTCAATATTGGCACCCTATATTGCTGAATGCAACAAATATAGCACTTCAAAACATTTATTCTGTCACTTTAATGTCTGACAATCCATTTGAATGTATCAAATGGCCTCTATTACCTGGCCAGTACAAGAATATTAGGACAAAGATGAAATAGTGTCGCTTTTAATTGTTTCGCGACATAAATATTAGTAACCGTACACTTATAAATCTCTCAATTTGTGTCAAACCATTCATTCTGAGATTCAAATAATGATGCCGGACCAGAAAAATCAGGAAGAAGGGAAGATATTGGCACCTTTTGTTTATACCGACAACAAATTTTGTTATTTAAACTTGTTTTCATTCCCATTTAATGTCAAACAACCCATCAGGATGTATTTAAAAGTGCTCAATTATAAGGCCAGTACCAGAATATCATTCAAAAGAAGAAATATTGGCTCTTTTTATTCTTGTCGACAAAAGTTTTAGTATAACCGTAGACTTACGAAGCGCTTAATTTTTGACAAAATTTTCATCGCGAGGTACATAAAGAATAAAATTATTATGCCGGTAGAGAATATTCAAGGAAAAGGGTAAATATTGGCCCAAGATATTGATGAATACAACAAATATAGCAGCTTGACACTTAAACTCCTTCATGAAAGGCTATCATTTCTTAACATTTAGGGAAAGTTGTACCACAGTTTCTGACACGTTTTCTTCGGCGACCTATAACTTTTGAATGCCCCGATACATTTTCAATATCAAGACATCAAAATGTGCGCAATTGAATTCCCTTTCCAAAACGCCAAACAGTTTAAAAATCGGACGGTCAACAACAGAGATACGATTTTTTCAAAGTTTGCCTATAAGCCTTAACAGATTATCTCCCCTGAATTTCAATATGCAAATTTTGGCATACCTTCTTCAGGAAATTGTTACAAAAAGACTACTATATATACAACTAAGTATGTATTACTGTTGGGGGACCCTTGAATCCAAAACATATCGGCGCATGCGCACTTGAAAGGGTTAGGGTTAGAAAAAAAGATCCGGCTAACCCAAACCCTAACCCAGGTTAGGGTTAACCCTAATTTGGGTTAGGGTTAACCCTAACCCTCATATATTCATACGCCAGCCATATCACAACCATTAATTGTCAGCCTACACCCCAGGTGCCCCCCTCTATATGATACCTAACCCTGACTCTAACCCTAACCCTAACACTAACCCTAACCCTGACCCTAACCCTGACCCTAACCCTAACACTAACCCTTACCCTAACCCTAACCCTAACCCAAACCCTGACCCTAACCCTGACCCAAACCCAAACCCAAACCCTAACCCTCTCAATGGTAACTTGCATACAGACTTTGAACGTTAATAACTTTGGCATTTCTCAACCGATTTGAAAGATCTTTGGCGTTTTGGAAAGCCCAGACAGGCTGCTATTTGATCAGTTTATTGTTTTGTCGTTCATATTAAAGCCTTTCTTTTCCTATCAACCTGTAACATTGCAATATGGTCATTTTCTGAGGCTCGTATCTTTGCCATTTCTCAAGCAATCGGAAAAACATATAAGTAAATAAGACTCGTTTTTTCAAGTTCTTTCAGGATAACCTCAGGTCGGAGACTTCATTCCTGTAAACAAAAAGTTGAGTTCAAAAATCTGCCAAATTCTTTGAAAGATTTGCAATTTTTTCACAAGAACAACGAAATCTCCGTCATTTTACTACCTTAAAGCTGGAACTTTTTGGTATACATAAGCTGACAAAATGCGCCAGCTATTGGTGTATATAAGACGTGTATATCTAGCGGGGTTATTGCGTATCAACATGAAACGTGTTTGAACAAAATCGATGAAAGACGAAATACGCCGGCTATTTCGCACGGTCCAAAAGCGTTTTTCATGGTTTCTCATTCTCAGAATTAGGTGTGTGAAATTTAAAGTGTGTGGTCCACTTGCAAAGAGGAAATCAATATAGTTAAAAAAAAAAAAAAAAAAAAAAAAAAAAATAAACAAATAAAAATTTTAACTATAATTTAACTCTAACACTACAGCATTTATCAAAACAGTTAAAAAAAAAAAAAAAAAAAAAAAAAAAAATAAAATAATAAATATAATTTAACTCAAACAGTCCAGCATGAGGCATAAAAGTACTCATTTATCAGAGCAGTACTTAAATATCATATAAAAGGAGAAATATTGGCACTTTCTATATCTGTCGACAAAGTTTTTAGTCTCCATACACTGAAAACTATAAACCAAAAAGAATAAAATATGATGCCGGTATGGAATAACCATGAAAAAAGGTCAATGTTGACACCCTATATTGATGAGTACAACACATATTGCAATTTGAAACTTAAAATCCTTCACTCTAATGTCTAACAATCAGTCTTGAGGTACAAAAAGTACTCAATTACCAAGCCGGTACAAGAATATCAATAAAAAGAAAGAAATATTGTCGCCTTTTATTGTTATCGACACAAATAAAAGTAACCGTAGACTTATACAGTGTCAAATTATCCATCCTAAGAATGAAATGTTTATACCGGCACAGAAGTATCATCAAAAAGAAAGAAATAGTGTCGCCTTTTATTGTTATCGACACAAATAAAAGTAACCGTAGACTTATACAGTGTCAAATTATCCATCCTAAGAATGAAATGTTTATACCGGCACAGAAGTATCATCAAAAAGAAAGAAATAGTGTCGCCTTTTATTGTTATCGACACAAATATAAGTAACCGTAGACTTATACAGTGTCAAATTATCCATCAAAAGAATAAAATGTTTATACCGGCACAGAAGTATCATCAAAAAGAAAGAAATAGTGTCGCCTTTTATTGTTATCGACACAAATATAAGTAACCGTAGACTTATACAGTGTCAAATTATCCATCAAAAGAATAAAATGTTCATGCTGGCACACAAGTATCATCAAAAAGGATAGATATTGGCACCATGTATAGATGCAGACAACAAAATACAGCAACCTGAAACATTCATTTCTTCACTTTTGTGTCTGAGAATCCATCTAAACTCATAAATATCATACAACATATGAAATATTGTCACTTTTAGTTGGTATTGACATAAATATCAGTAACCGTACACTTATAAATCTCTCAATTGTTGTCAAATTATGCATTCTTATAGTTGTCGACAAATGTTTTAGTAACCGTAGACTCCTAACCTGTGTAAAACTATCAATCCTCAGGTACCGAAAGGATAAAATGTTAATGCCGGTAAGTAATAACCAAGAAAATGGTCAATATTGGCACCCTATATTGCTGAATGCAACAAATATAGCACTTCAAAACATTTATTCTGTCACTTTAATGTCTGACAATCCATTTGAATGTATCAAATGGCCTCTATTACCTGGCCAGTACAAGAATATTAGGACAAAGATGAAATAGTGTCGCTTTTAATTGTTTCGCGACATAAATATTAGTAACCGTACACTTATAAATCTCTCAATTTGTGTCAAACCATTCATTCTGAGATTCAAATAATGATGCCGGACCAGAAAAATCAGGAAGAAGGGAAGATATTGGCACCTTTTGTTTATACCGACAACAAATTTTGTTATTTAAACTTGTTTTCATTCCCATTTAATGTCAAACAACCCATCAGGATGTATTTAAAAGTGCTCAATTATAAGGCCAGTACCAGAATATCATTCAAAAGAAGAAATATTGGCTCTTTTTATTCTTGTCGACAAAAGTTTTAGTATAACCGTAGACTTACGAAGCGCTTAATTTTTGACAAAATTTTCATCGCGAGGTACATAAAGAATAAAATTATTATGCCGGTAGAGAATATTCAAGGAAAAGGGTAAATATTGGCCCAAGATATTGATGAATACAACAAATATAGCAGCTTGACACTTAAACTCCTTCATGAAAGGCTATCATTTCTTAACATTTAGGGAAAGTTGTACCAC
>NW_026262668.1:140745134-140762634 GCF_021869535.1 Mytilus californianus | reverse complement strand
GTGTAAAACTATCAATCCTCAGGTACCGAAAGGATAAAATGTTAATGCCGGTAAGTAATAACCAAGAAAATGGTCAATATTGGCACCCTATATTGCTGAATGCAACAAATATAGCACTTCAAAACATTTATTCTGTCACTTTAATGTCTGACAATCCATTTGAATGTATCAAATGGCCTCTATTACCTGGCCAGTACAAGAATATTAGGACAAAGATGAAATAGTGTCGCTTTTAATTGTTTCGCGACATAAATATTAGTAACCGTACACTTATAAATCTCTCAATTTGTGTCAAACCATTCATTCTGAGATTCAAATAATGATGCCGGACCAGAAAAATCAGGAAGAAGGGAAGATATTGGCACCTTTTGTTTATACCGACAACAAATTTTGTTATTTAAACTTGTTTTCATTCCCATTTAATGTCAAACAACCCATCAGGATGTATTTAAAAGTGCTCAATTATAAGGCCAGTACCAGAATATCATTCAAAAGAAGAAATATTGGCTCTTTTTATTCTTGTCGACAAAAGTTTTAGTATAACCGTAGACTTACGAAGCGCTTAATTTTTGACAAAATTTTCATCGCGAGGTACATAAAGAATAAAATTATTATGCCGGTAGAGAATATTCAAGGAAAAGGGTAAATATTGGCCCAAGATATTGATGAATACAACAAATATAGCAGCTTGACACTTAAACTCCTTCATGAAAGGCTATCATTTCTTAACATTTAGGGAAAGTTGTACCACAGTTTCTGACACGTTTTCTTCGGCGACCTATAACTTTTGAATGCCCCGATACATTTTCAATATCAAGACATCAAAATGTGCGCAATTGAATTCCCTTTCCAAAACGCCAAACAGTTTAAAAATCGGACGGTCAACAACAGAGATACGATTTTTTCAAAGTTTGCCTATAAGCCTTAACAGATTATCTCCCCTGAATTTCAATATGCAAATTTTGGCATACCTTCTTCAGGAAATTGTTACAAAAAGACTACTATATATACAACTAAGTATGTATTACTGTTGGGGGACCCTTGAATCCAAAACATATCGGCGCATGCGCACTTGAAAGGGTTAGGGTTAGAAAAAAAGATCCGGCTAACCCAAACCCTAACCCAGGTTAGGGTTAACCCTAATTTGGGTTAGGGTTAACCCTAACCCTCATATATTCATACGCCAGCCATATCACAACCATTAATTGTCAGCCTACACCCCAGGTGCCCCCCTCTATATGATACCTAACCCTAACCCTAACCCTAACCCTAACCCTAACCCTAACCCTAACCCTAAACCCTAACCCTAACCCTAACCCTAACCCTAAACCCTAACCCTAACCCTAACCCTAACCCTAACCCTAACCCTAACCCTAACCCTAACCCTAACCCTAACCCTAAACCCTAAACCCTAACCCTAACCCTAACCCTAACCCTAACCCTAACCCTAACCCTACCCTAACCCTAACCCTAACCCTAACCCTAACCCTAACCCTAAACCCTAAACCCTAACCCTAACCCTAACCCTAACCCTAACCCTAACCCTAACCCTAACCTAACCCTAACCCTAACCCTAACCCTAACCCTAACCCTAACCTAACCCTAACCCTAACCCTAACCCTAACCCTAACCCTAACCCTAACCCTAAACCCTAACCCTAACCCTAACCCTAACCCTAACCCTAACCCTAACCCTAACCCTAAACCCTAACCCTAACCCTAACCCTAACCCTAACCCTAACCCTAACCTAACCTAACCCTAACCCTAAACCCTAACCCTAACCCTAACCCTAACCCTAACTACATTCTTTTTCAAAAAAAACCAAACTTTGAGTATTTTAATTCTGATGAGATCTAAGTTCTTACATAAGACTTATATGAAGGCTTTTGAACTAACTAATTCCAAATAAAAAAGCATAATTTTTTATCAAAAGAAGAATAGTTTTGGTAAATTTGAACAATGCAAGCAATATTTTAGTATATTTTCTCTGATATTCTTTAAATTTTATGAAAAATTAACCAATCCTAAACAATATATAGTACAAAAATCCAATGGTGGTCAATAGTTTCAATGAAAATGAAGAAATGATTGCATTCTTGTTCAACAAAAACAAAAATTTAAGCATATCTATCCTTCAAAAAAGAACATTTTATTCAAAATAACTAAAACTTATCAACAGGCATATTTAAAGGCTGATTGCAATTAAAGTTGCATAATTTGAAAAATGAGAAGAAATATTTGCATTTTAGGCAACGCGTACACAAATTTAGTGTCTTTTCCCTTAAAAACAGCCTATTTAATGAAAAACAACCAATCCTGATGTTCAAAAAGTACTGAAATCTTATGGCAGTTTATAATAAGTATTTAAATAAAGCAATAACTGCATTCTTTTTCAACAAAAACCAAACTTTGAGTATTTTAATTCTGATGAGATCTAAGTTCTTAAAGAAGACTTATATGAAGGCTTTTAAAATAACCAATTCCAAATAAAATAGCATCATTTTTTATCAAAAGAAGAATAATTTTGGTAAATTTGAACAATGCAAACAACATTTAAGTATATTTTCTCTGATATTCTTTTAATTTTATGAAAAATCAACCATACTTTAACAATATAAAGTACAAAAATCCAATGGTGGTCAATAGTTTCCATGAAAATGAAGAAATGATTGCATTCTTGTTCAACAAAAACAAAAGTTTAAGCATATCTATCCTTCAAAAATTAACATTATATTCAAAATAACTTATCAGAAGGCATATTTAAAGGCTGATTGCAATTAAAGTTGCATTATTTGAAAAATGAGAAGAAATATTTGCATTTTAGGCAACGCGTACACAAATTTAGTGTCTTTTCCCTTAAATTCAGCCTATTTAATGAAAAACAACCAATCCTGATGTTCAAAAAGTACTGAAATCTTATGGCAGTTTATAATGTGTATTAAAACAAAGCAATAACTACATTCTTTTTCAAAAAAAACCAAACTTTGAGTATTTTAATTCTGATGAGATCTAAGTTCTTACATAAGACTTATATGAAGGCTTTTGAACTAACTAATTCCAAATAAAAAAGCATAATTTTTTATCAAAAGAAGAATAGTTTTGGTAAATTTGAACAATGCAAGCAATATTTTAGTATATTTTCTCTGATATTCTTTAAATTTTATGAAAAATTAACCAATCCTAAACAATATATAGTACAAAAATCCAATGGTGGTCAATAGTTTCAATGAAAATGAAGAAATGATTGCATTCTTGTTCAACAAAAACAAAAATTTAAGCATATCTATCCTTCAAAAAAGAACATTTTATTCAAAATAACTAAAACTTATCAACAGGCATATTTAAAGGCTGATTGCAATTAAAGTTGCATAATTTGAAAAATGAGAAGAAATATTTGCATTTTAGGCAACGCGTACACAAATTTAGTGTCTTTTCCCTTAAAAACAGCCTATTTAATGAAAAACAACCAATCCTGATGTTCAAAAAGTACTGAAATCTTATGGCAGTTTATAATAAGTATTTAAATAAAGCAATAACTGCATTCTTTTTCAACAAAAACCAAACTTTGAGTATTTTAATTCTGATGAGATCTAAGTTCTTAAAGAAGACTTATATGAAGGCTTTTAAAATAACCAATTCCAAATAAAATAGCATCATTTTTTATCAAAAGAAGAATAATTTTGGTAAATTTGAACAATGCAAACAACATTTAAGTATATTTTCTCTGATATTCTTTTAATTTTATGAAAAATCAACCATACTTTAACAATATAAAGTACAAAAATCCAATGGTGGTCAATAGTTTCCATGAAAATGAAGAAATGATTGCATTCTTGTTCAACAAAAACAAAAGTTTAAGCATATCTATCCTTCAAAAATTAACATTATATTCAAAATAACTTATCAGAAGGCATATTTAAAGGCTGATTGCAATTAAAGTTGCATTATTTGAAAAATGAGAAGAAATATTTGCATTTTAGGCAACGCGTACACAAATTTAGTGTCTTTTCCCTTAAATTCAGCCTATTTAATGAAAAACAACCAATCCTGATGTTCAAAAAGTACTGAAATCTTATGGCAGTTTATAATAAGTATTTAAATAAAGCAATAACTGCATTCTTTTTCAACAAAAACCAAACTTTGAGTATTTTAATTCTGATGAGATCTAAGTTCTCACATAAGACTTATATGAAGGCTGTTGAAATAACTAATTCCAAATAAAATAGCATAATTTTTTATCAAAAGAAGAATAGTTTTGGTAAATTTGAACAATGCAAGCAATATTTTAGTATATTTTCTCTGATATTCTTTAAATTTTATGAAAAATCAACCAATCCTAAACAATATATAGTAAAAAATCCAATGGTGGTCAAAAGTTTCCATGAAAATGAAAAAAATGATTGCATTCTTGTTCAACAAAAACCAAACTTTGAGTATTTTAATTCTGATGAGATCTAAGTTCTTAAAGAAGACTTATATGAAGGCTTTTAAAATAACCAATTCCAAATAAAATAGCATCATTTTGTATCAAAAGAAGAATAATTTTGGTAAATTTGAACAATGCAAACAACATTTAAGTATATTTTCTCTGATATTCCTTTAATTTTATGAAAAATCAACCATACTTTAACAATATAAAGTACAAAAATCCAATGGTGGTCAATAGTTTCCATGAAAATGAAGAAATGATTGCATTCTTGTTCAACAAAAACAAAAGTTTAATCATATCTATCCTTCAAAAATTAACATTTTATTCAAAATAACTTATCAGAAGGCATATTTAAAGGCTGATTGCAATTAAAGTTGCATTATTTGAAAAATGAGAAGAAATATTTGCATTTTAGGCAACGCGTACACAAATTTAGTGTCTTTTCCCTTAAATTCAGCCTATTTAATGAAAAACAACCAATCCTGATGTTCAAAAAGTACTGAAATCTTATGGCAGTTTATAATGTGTATTAAAATAAAGCAATAACTGCATTCTTTTTCAAAAAAAACCAAACTTTGAGTATTTTAATTCTGATGAGATCTAAGTTCTCACATAAGACTTATATGAAGGCTGTTGAAATAACTAATTCCAAATAAAATAGCATAATTTTTTATCAAAAGAAGAATAGTTTTGGTAAATTTGAACAATGCAAGCAATATTTTAGTATATCTTCTCTGATATTCTTTACATTTTATGAAAAATCAACCAATCCTAAACAATATATAGTAAAAAATCCAATGGTGGTCAAAAGTTTCCATGAAAATGAAAAAAATGATTGCATTCTTGTTCAACAAAAACAAAAGTTTAAGCATATCTATCCTTCAAAAATTCACATTTTATTCAAAATAACTTATCAAAAGGCATATTTAAAGGCTGATTGCAATTAAAGTTGCATTATTTGAAAAATGAGAAGAAATATTTGCATTCAAGGCAACACGTACAAAAGTTTAGTGTCTTTTCCCTTAAATTCAGCCTATTTAATGAAAAACAACCAATCCTGATGTTCAAAAAGTACTGAAATCTTATGGCAGTTTATAATGTGTATTAAAATAAAGCAATAACTGCATTCTTTTTCAACAAAAACCAAACTTTGAGTATTTTAATTCTGATGAGATCTAAATTCGTAAATAAGACTTTTATAAATGCTTTTGAAATAACTAATTCCAAATAAAATGGCATCATTTTTTATCAAAAGAAGAATAATTTGGTTAATTTGAACAATGCAAACACCATTTTAGTATATTTTCTTTGATAATCTTTTAATTTTATGAAAAAAACAACCAGTCCAAAACTGTTAAAAGTACAAAAATCCAATGGCAGTCAATAATTTCCATGGAAAAGGCAGAAATGATTGCATTCTTGATCCAATAAAACAAAAGTTTGACATATGTATCCTTCAAAAAATCAAATCTTATACAGAATTACTTATCAAAAGACATTTTAAAGACTATTTGCAATTGATGTTGAATCATTTCAAATATGAGATGAAATATTTGCATTAAATTGTGTATCATTTCCCTTATATTCAGTCTATTTTTTTCTGAAGAACAACCAATCCTGATGTAGAAAAAGTATTGAAATCTTTTGTCAGTTTATAATTTGTATTAAAATAAAGCAATAACTGCATTCTTATTCTACAAAAACAAAATTTTTATTTTTTTTTATTTCTGATTATCTTTTAATTCATAGAAAACACTTATCTCGAGAACATTACAATACATAATTATAAATAAGATTACATTACTTTTTATCAAATGAAGAAATTAAAGAAATTCAAAACAATAGTTAAAACAACACTTTTAATCAAGACAAACAAAGCTCTGAGCTTCTTTAATGTTATACTATTTTTACTTTTATCATCTAGTGACATGAATTGCTAGATATAGTACATATTTTAAATGATAACATTTTATCGCTTATGAGTGGTAAATAAGCATATCGTTAGTCTGCACTTATTTAATTTTTTAGCAAAATTTAAATTAAAGAATATGAAGATATACACATGATGTGTGAAAAGTAATTCATATTTATTTTTTTTTATTTGTTATTGCAACTTAGTTTATTACAACTAAACGAGTAAAGGTGTCTTCGTGGAGGTCAGTGTTCATCGAATGTAAACACTGTGGAGTTCGGTTTACATAAGAATTTTAAACATATACGTATCCGTCAGATCCGTGCATAAGATAAATCTACTGATCGATCGTTGACCGTTGTCACGGTAACTCTCACATAGCTTATTTGGCTTATCTGACGAATTCTATAGGTCACCGAGCAACGACTACTCATGGATCAGTCAAACATTCACGACAAACAGTAACATCCAAGATTGCAAGTAATGTACAACAGACCATTTTTTACAAAAAAAATAAGTTATTATTTGTCACGGTTATTAAATTTCGACATATGAAGGGAATTTCGGTTATTTCTAAAGATTAATTGTCAAATTGTATACAACAGACCGATATGAGACAAAATAAGGAGTAAGGGTGAGAGCAATTTAGGGAAATTGTGTCACTCCTAACTTATCATTCATGTAAAGAGAGAAAAAAGTTTCTAGTGCGGTGTTGTAGTCCACTTGTATTTTTGTTCATCTGATGATTTATGCCAATTTTAACTGATTTGTATAGGTTTTTCATATGTTGTACTTTAAAACCATTGTCCCAGGTTCGGGGGAGGAATGGGATCCTGCTAATATGTTTAACCCCACCCCATTCTGTATGTAAGTGCCTGTCCTAAGTCAAGAGCCTGTAATTCAGTGGTTGTCGTTTGTTGCTGTGTTACATATTTGATTTTCGTATACTTTTTGTACATATATAAGACCGTTAGTTTTCACGTTTGAATTGTTTTACATTGTCATTTCGGGGTCTTGTATAGCGTACTACGCGGTATCGGTTTTGCTCATTGTCGAAAGCCGTACGGTGACCTATAGTTGTTAATTACTGTTTCATTTTGGTCTGCAGTGGAGAGTTGTCTCATTAATAATCATACCACATCTTCTTTTTTTATTTACGAAAAGTGTTTTTATAAATATAAGTGTGATAATTGACCACGCTATGATATTGATATGTAAATGTATACTGAAGTATTGGTTTCAGAAATGATAAAAGTTTAACATTAACTATAATATAATGTTTTCGTAAATTAAACTTCAAGGATTAACCTTTAGTTTTCATAAGATTTACTATGTGTGCTTAATCAAATCAATGGACAAAGGCGTCGTTTTAAACAATTCTTAGAATGATTCTGATATAAAGGAGTAAATGCTTACCTTTCATGAAAATTTCTCCACAATGGTATTATAATTCAATCACAAGAAAAACACTTATCCGACGATCAACTAACCTTTAACAGAAGCGTTCTGTTAACTGCACATGCGCATACATAATTTGAATGTCAACAGCAACCTTTACCTAACATTCATTATAACCTTAACTTTTGGATTTTATCTTAACCTTTTAATAAAACCATCACCTTAACCTTAAATTTTAACCTTTAAACTTGAACAAGACTCGCTATCTGTATGCATTCACAAATTGTGTCATTAACAAATCCTGAAGTACATAATACTTACCTTTAACCGCCAAGGAAACTGGTCATATTCTCCTTGAAAATATGTGAATGTTACTTCTTCACCTTCGCTGATTGTTCTTGTAGCAAAGAAACAAAGATGGGGAAGACCACCGACAATTATTCTCTTAACAATAGAGTTACTATCATTCTCGTCATCGTTTACGAGCCTTCCCAAGGATTTGTCGTCAATAGATGCATCGATCCTAGATGGAAAGAACAACTTACTGTTAAACTGTAGCTTACTGATGCGAAGGTATCAAATTATTTAAGGTAAGGATTCTAGTGAATGGTAAAAGCTATAGGATTTAAGGTTATGGTCTAATGATAAGGTTAAAGATTAATGTTACAAGTAACTGGAAAGGTTAAAGATTAAGGTTAAAATTAACTGTTAAGGTTACAGATTAAGGTTAGAAGTAAATGTGAGGGTTAACGTCAATAGTAAATGTTAAGATTATAGGTAAAAGTTCAGTTTGAAGTTTGCTGTAAGTTAAAGGTAAACAAAAAAGTTATTGATCAGTGATAATTAACAGTCGGTGAAAGGTTTGAGGTCATTTTCGATATATTAATATACATCAATGTAGGAATCAGGCCAGAACTGGTTTTATTTCTGGTATCCTTGATTTTGATAAATGATGAGTTATAAATCAACTTAAAGAAATATATCTAAATAGCGTGATATTAATATAAAAGATCTGGAGCAATATATTTTTTTCTATTTTACTAAAAAGGATCATTTATAAAGTCGACTCTATACGGAAAAAGAAATTGTGTGATAGAAAGGGGCAGATAATTGCAATTGAAATATCGAAGATTTTTGCAATTGCATGATTACCAAAATTCAAAAAATGAATAATCAATAAAAAAAAAACAACGTATTGAATTCCTTAAGGTGGTATGGGAGTCTAAAATGAAAGGATAAAATTCGATCACTTTGCCAAAACCTACTGTATATTAATATCTGTTCCAAACTATACTAAAAACGATAGGTCACCGTGCAATTTATCAAGCTACAGGTTGTGGCACATTGTGTATGGCGTATACGGGTAATAACATCAGTATGCGATTAGAAGCTACACTACTTGATAGAATTGTAAAATAAAACACAAAAAGATAGCATCAAGACAATGATTTGAGAATATCAAAAGAAGGGATAAAGTCACCGTACGTTTTTTTTTCGGCTAAAATACGAAATAGGAAAATTCCATGTAGATCTTCAGAAAAGTGCACTTTTTCCAGAGTTACCTTCCATTCAAATGGCATTTGTTAAACCAAAATTAATCTACACTTGCGAAAGTGTTAATACTTATAATCATTATCTTATAAATGGTTTTTTTTCAAATAACAGTTCACATTTAGTTATCTGCATTTTTGCATCAAATTTTGTTAACTTAATTAATAGAAACTAGACATTTGGTTCACTGATTTTTTACAATCCAAGATGGCAAAATACGCCCATACCACCTGTATGTCATTTACGTGTTCTAACCGCTACTATATGGTTTTGAAGTCTACAAGAAAAAAAAAAACATTTTTCATCTAGCATAAAAAGTTTTAAACTTACCAACATTTTCTTGAATTCCAAATAAACTCGAATGCGTACTCGTTGAAGCCTGGATCAACTGTTGTTAAATTTCCGCGATATTCGAACATAAACTCGCCTTTTTCAAACTGTTTTGTCGTAAACACACCTCTTCCTTTTATAAAGTTAAACGACAAATATACACATCAAACAGCTCAAAACATTTTAAACTACATAACGATGATTGATTGATTAAGTAAAATATAATATTAATAAATATGTTGTTAGTAAACTATATTTTTTTCGAAAAAGAAACCATTTTAGAAAATATTTTCATCACAAATACTTAAATACTAATACTAGTGAACATGTATAATTTGAAATTTATTGTTTTCAAAATTTTTAACAAAGTATGAAGAAAAAAATATTCACCGCATGTTTATGAATTTAATGCATATTAAAATAAAAAAATAACCTTTTTTTAAAGACCAAATTGAGAAAACAAAACTTGAAATACAATGCATGCTTGTAAAAGGTACCGCAAATGAAGAGAGATTGAAGATACAAAAATCATTCGTAAGTAAACTTTTCTAAAACACCTATCCAGGTATTACAATGAAACAACATATTAACACGCTGAAAAAACAAAACAGTTTACGCATAAGTTCTAAATAAACAGAATAACTAGTATTTACCTTTTATGTCGTCAATCTTTCTTACCAAAAACCCTTGTCGATCTGATTTACTATTTATGTAATCTTCAATTTTTAATATTCTTCTATTTGATCTTCGCAAATCTACAAATTTCAGAATTATATCATTAATGCACTCATTCAAGTTGTATAAATAAGACATTTTAGATAGTCGTCACGGTGCTTGGACTCTTAACATATATTAATATATTATTACGCCTGTTATTTAAGTTTGATACATTCATTGCCAAGGTGTATACATCGTGTACATAATACTTGTATCTTAATTTCAAAAATTGACACTCCGAGTTTCACATTTCTGATAAAAGAAGGACGAAAGATACCAAAGGGTATCAACTGAAAACAAACTGACAACGCCATGCCTAAAATAAATAGACGAATACACAAAAAAATAGTACAGAATTAAGCGTTGATAAGCGTTGTACAGAATTCTTTAAAATAATGATAACTGCATTCAATTCGGGTAATGTAGAACACCCACAGAGACCAGACAATCTATCTATGCTCAAGCGAAAAGTCGGCTAATTCGGAGTTAGTTAAATAATAATATCTTTCGTTGGCACAGAGAACTTGCCCTATTTATCCGGAATGTCGACTGAAAAGTGTTTAAAAACAAAACATTTTCATACAAAATTTGGTCTCAATTTGTGAATAAAAATACCAAATGCCTGCGTCTACTAATTTGATATCCATTAGTAAGACATACGAATGTTACTTACCTGGTTTAACTAATTTATAATCCATAACACAAAATATATAGAAGTGTTCTTTCTACTAATAACTTCCTATAATTCGACAGTTTGCACACGCACCCTTACCAGGTGTACATGCGCAAAGATGAAATTTTGATTTCAAGCTTAATCTTGTCTTAAACTTAACTGTAACCATAATGTTTACCTTTGACCTTATTCACAACCCTAACCCTTTACCGTACAAATATTGTCCTTCAATCAACCTTAAAATTAAACTACTATGATCTACCCTAAAATTGACATTAACCTTAACCTTTTCCTTACCTTTAACCTTAACCTTAACCTAAACATAAACCTTCACTTTCTCTAACCTTGAATTAACATTAATAGATATAAGAAGATGTGGTATGTGGTTAACATTAAGGCTACCTCAACTATGAACATTAAGGTTAAAACATACCTTCACTTTAACCTTTACCTTAAGCTTAACATTACCATTATTGTTAACCTAAACCTTAACTCTTTTTTATCTTCAATTAACCTTAAAAAAGAGAGACGAACGATATCAGAGGGACAGCCAAACTAATAGATCGAAATTGAATTGAAAACGATATGGCAAAATAAGAAAAACACCAACAGACCAATAATAGTTCACATAAGGGTACTTCCACCTTTAATCTGAATTTATAACTATTAATGAATCCTCAATAAATCATGAGGTTAAAACATACCTTAACCTTTACTTAAACAATAAACTTAACTGAAACTTTGACATTTTGTAACCTTCAATTAACTTAAAGGCTTCCTCAATTTTAAAACTCAATTTCAATCGTTAATCTAAATTTTCAAATACCAATCATCCTTCAGCGGGGTTCAGACAAACCTTCAATTTAACCTTAAACTAAATTTTAACTTCAACTATAATCTTAACTTTTACATTAACCTTAACCTTAACCTACACCTTAACCTTATCTATCATTGAATTAACCTCAAGGCTACCGCAACCTTTCATCTGAATTTTCAACTACCAATTAACCATCTATGAACATTAAGGTTAAAAATCACCTTCAATCTTATCTTAACCTTAACCGGAACTTAATTTTTTAACCTTGAATTTACCTGTACCTTAAATATGAATTGTCAACAAACCAACTAACCATCAATCAACGTTAAGGTTAAACAATAACTTAATATCTTAACCTGAACAGTAACCTTATCTTAAAATTACCCCTTGCAAATGAAATTCCAAAGGCCATGACTAGTATTCAAAGGCTTCCCAAAGTACTTGACCAGTGATAAGCCAGAAAAAAACGATAAACCAACTTCAATAGCAAGAAAATCACCCTATGGCAAATTATCCAAAATTGTTTGATATTATGTGAGCATTACGCAGGGATGCCAAAAATGTATGCTATTGCTTATTATAAAGCTAAGGTACCCGGTTACCTTCCTACATCCATTATTTGGACGATCGTAAGACAAAACACTATTTTTTCGACTGCTACCCTTATATCTAGGTGCAAAACAGTAGTATTTTACATATTGACCCAGGACCTTTTAACCCTATAGACTAAGTTTATTTTGTTATAGGTTCAAACAAGGTGTAAATATCATGGCAAAGGTCGCTCTAGCTAGTAAAATCAGTTTCAGAAGTCCTTCGTCTCGTGTTAAGACAGAAAATTACGATGAAACAATACCAAAGCCAAGAAAATTATTATATAAGCAACAACCAATAAGGGTTTATATCATTCCTCGAGCACCCCGCGGACATGGCATATCAGTATATCAAATATCTTTACAACGCCAACGGTCCAAATTGCCTGCTTGAATCCTAGTAACCATAAGTTTTACAATCGTAAAGCAAGACATCATTTCATTTCTACACCAAGAACTAAATCGAGTACCCAGCCGCAAACAATGACAATACCGACCCCGAATCTTTTCACTATATATACCACGTCGGCCATTTTATATGGGTATATAATAGCTCATACGAACGCTGATAAGGTTCATGTTGCCTACATACTTCCTTAGTTGTCAATACTTGTACGAGCATAAGACAATAAAGCTATTAATTCGACCCATGTTTGGATGTCTGCTATCCAACCGCAAATATTGTCATAACCGATGCCGGATCTATACCATACAGATCAAGCCGAGCCTATTTTAAATAAAACAAGGTGCAAATACAGTCCCTCAGACCTTGGCTAACTATATAAAGTTTTTTTTACAAAAGATTCAACTACCATCACAAGGCAGGGAAGCACGATGAAGTAATCCCAAAGTCCAGAAAATCATCCTGTAAGCATATACAGGGAATAATACACCCATTTCACCCCTTAGGCATGTAATATAAGTATATCAGAGTTCATTACAAGCCCAAGTTTCCCGGCTACCTGTCTTTGTCATTAGTTATTGTTAGTTGTACAATGGTATGACAAAAAAACAAATCTATATTTCACCCCTTCCCCTTAATCGGGCAGCCAACCGCTAGTATTTACCATACTGACCTTGGATATTTTTCACTACAGACTTAACGGAGTGTGTTATAGTTCTAAAAGATGTGTCACTATCATTGCACCGGTGTCGGCTGAATACTGATAGTATAGTCTGAAGCATCCCGGCCTTTTCCTAAGAAAGGAAATACAAATATCATATCCAAAAGGCAAGACAATCACTTTGTGGCCAGTTACCCATTACAGGTATAATATTTACCAATCACCACATAGGCAAACCAATGAGGTATTTCATAGATAAGGAAATCTGATAATTGGATGTGTCGTCTGTTTACGTTAATATATCGATGATAAGGAAACAAACTACTTAATTCGACCACTACTCCACTATCGGATCACCAACCGCTTATATTGACCATATCAGCATGAATCTTTTCATCGTAAAAACCTAGCAGGACATGCTATAGGGGTATATTATGGCTCATACAACGCTTAGGGTCCCTGCTACATGCCTGTTACCTTAGTTATCGTTTGTTGTACATTGACAAGGCAAACTTTTTTTTTTATTCTTACCCTACCAGTCTATCTAAAGAAGAATAAAATGAAAATGAGTTGGTTTCTTGTTTCTGTTGCAAAACATAGCTAAACAAATACACGTTTGCGAAGACGTGTTACTTTAGTAAATATACCTTAAAGATGAGCACTAGTTGCAATGTTAACAACACGTGTTTTTTTTGGGTCTAAATGTGTAGGAAGATATTTTTTGGACGAACGAAATCAACTTTTTTCGAGGAGTGAAACTCAATAAACGGAAGTCAATATCCCTGCAAATATTGGTGATATGATCTTCTATGACCTTTCCTGCTTTACAAATTTTCACATTGCAGCCATCGCAACGTAAACACCGATATTCAGTCCGCAAGCCCGTGTGTGGTATGAAGGATTAGAGATCACTATTTTGAAAGGGATGATTGGCTCATAATTACGCATAATATAACTACTAGCATTCTATACAATAAAAACATTAGGCGATGATCATAAGTAGGATCGAGATGACAATATCAAATATTTCCTTTTGATGGCATCATAAGATCATACTAGATTTTGCGTCTCACAGGGTTTTCACGAATTCCTGACTGTGTGCATGTATGTATATATGTTTGTATGTTTGTATGTTTGTTTGTTTGTATGTTTTTATGTTTATGTGTATGCATTTATTTGTATGTGTGCATTTTATATGCATGTATGTATGTTTATCATATACTTATAAAAAATAATGGTATAAGTGTTCCCCATGATAAGACTAATTTGTTCATATATTTATTCATCAAATTTGAAGAATTGCCTTACCCGTGTGATATGAATTTTGTTATCAACTGCCTACTGTTTATATAAACTGCTTCCGTTTTAAATCAACTGCTTCCGCTTATAATCGCATGCGTTGCTGTAACGTATCGCATGACAATTTGACGTCATTCGGCAAATTCCGGTAAATATACCTCCATGGTACGTGTTTATGTGTAAAACATAACAAAGTTGAACAAAAAGAAAATATTAGGTATCAGGAAAGTATATTATTAAAAAATGCAAACGTTTATTACAACAAAAGCATTTTAAGAATAGTCTTTGTCTGTATGTCTTCTGTTGACGTATATGATAAAAAGAACAACATGTCATTTTTCATATCAGACCCCCTATCAGTCCATCCGGGTCTCAGGCTGATATCATGACCTAAGGCTGATAAGAGGTCTGATATGAAAAATGCCAAGTTATAATCAATATCTATATGCATATATGTTAGTATGTGTGTAGGTTCCAAAAACTATTTTACGTCGTTCAATGTCATGCAGCTAACAAATCTGGTTTCACTCTGGTTTTCACAAACACATGAACACATCAATAAAAAAAGTAAAAATTTCGATCCAATGTTCATACCTGACTCAGATCGTTTAAAGCATATATACACTTCATATTAACCAAATGATATGAATGCGCATAAGCAGTAACTCTGTAACTCCATCACTACACAATGTCCTCCAGACCTAAAGAATATACAGTATGAAAAGATATCATTAACGCTTTCAAAATGGTGGCTCTGTACATCCCACTTCTTAATTACTGCATCTTTGTATGCACCGCTTGCCTTGAACGTACCATCACCCACCATATGTCCTCTAGACCTCATAAATGTATAGTGCACATACATCTTATAAACCATTTTAGAATGTAGCTCTGCTTTTTGTTTACATATATTTATACCATATATTATGCAAATAACATGAATGCGCATTATCATCTCCTCTGTATATGCGTTGGTCGCTCTGCGCATGTATGTATGTATGTATGTATCCATGTATGTTTGTATGTATGTATGTATGTATGTATGTATGTATGTATGTATGTATGTATGTATGTATGTATGTATGTATGTATATATGTATGTACGTATGTATGTATGTAATTTCTAATATTTTCGTTACGTCCTATGACGTCATGCAGCTTACAAATCATGTCGCCATTATTCCATCAAAATTCAGGCACATGCGCAAATACAACAAAGTCACTGGAATTTATTTTCTGGATTCATTTCATATCAGCGAAGTCTGTACTAAAAACAAATTATCTCCCTTAGTGCAACTCAGTTGCAGTCTAGTAAAAACCCCCTAACCCTAACCCTAACCCTAAACCCTAACCCTAACCCTAACCCTAACCCTAACCTAACCCTAACCCTAACCCTAACCCTAACCCTAACCCTAACCCTAACCCTAACCCTAACCCTAACCCTAACCCTAACCCTAACCCTAACCCTAACCTAACCCTAACCCTAACCCTAAACCCTAACCCTAACCCTAACCCTAACCCTAACCCTAACCCTAACCCTAACCCTAATTAGCAGTTTATTTTTTTGGGAAAATATCTGTGCGTTAGTGCATGTATCCTACCCTACACTTTTTGGGGGAAGGGATTTAGGTCCGGTTTTTTTTTGAAGGTCAAGTGGGGATGGGACCTAGGATCCCAGACTTTTTTTCCGGAAACCGCACATGCCGATTTTTTTTCCATGGCTACCAAAGTCTAACGCTAACCCTCGCCCTATCCCTCTTAACCCTCCGAAATTTTTTTCCGGCCAATACGGGTTAGCCCAAAGGGCTAACTAAAAACCCCTAACCGCGCCCTAACCCCCTGCCAAAAATGGGGGGTGTAATCCCAAAAATGCACTTCTGGACTCATGCCCTCTAGATGGGCTTACCCAACTACACGACAAAATTCTTATGCATTTTATTGCTTAAGTAGAAATAGGAACTCCTTTATTTTAAGGGGTACGGATCTCATTCTTGGGTGTTTATATTGCCTATGTTTAGGGGACCTTGCATGCAAAAAATATCCCCAACCCCATCCTCCGTTAAAAAGTTTTGCCTGAAAAACATTTTCTAGTTTATCAAATTGCTAAAATTGTGTAACATTTTCCCAAAATTTATGGTTAGCTAAAAATATTTTACTGGAAGAGATAATGATTTGAGTTTTTACTCATTTGTTTAAAAGGTCAAAGACATTATAATTACAAAAGATTGGCTTTCAACTCATTATATTTTTTAGGTGAGTTAACTTTCATTAATGTAGGCATTTAGCGCGACGGTTAGAAAAAGGAGAATTCGGTTTATTCAAAGAAACTTTGTTTAATTCATTAATTTTCGTTTATTCTCGTCAAAATTTCCTTTAAAAATGTCAAAGCAAATATTGAACAGTTAAAACAATGTAAATGATCAAAAACACAAAAAATAATAAAGAAGTTACAACAACTCTTTGTCTGCACAGACAAGAATACGTATATATTTAGATAAATAACACTTATAATTACCACTTTCTTCACTGAGTTCTTTACCAAAAACACAAAAAATAAAGAAGTTATAACCCTTCTATGTCTACACAGACACACTACGTATATATTTAAATAGATAACACTTATAATTACCACTAAAACCATAAAACTGTAAATCCATTGCATACATATTATTTTGACACAAAGTTAAGGCATCAATAAGTTCAAAATTTGACCAAGAAGC